>NC_073411.1:754002-761502 GCF_028641065.1 Leucoraja erinaceus | reverse complement strand
TTCCCCCTCATGTTACCCCTAAACTTCTGTCCCTTAATTCTCAAGTCATGTCCCCTTGTTTGAATCTTCCCTACTCTCAGTGGGAAAAGCTTTTCCACGTCAACTCTGTCTATCCCTCTCATCATTTTAAAGACCTCTATCGTCCCCCCTTAACCTTCTGCGCTCCAAAGAATAAAACCCTAACTTGTTCAACCTTTCTCTGTAACTTAGTTGCTGAAACCCAGGCAACATTCTAGTAAATCTCTGTACGCTCCCTATTTTGTTGACATCCTTCCTATAATTAGGCGACCAAAATTGTACACCATACTCCAGAATTGGCCTCACCAATGCCTTGTACAATTTTAACATTACATCCCAACTTCTATACTCAATGCTCTGAAACAACCATCCACCATTACTCTCTGGCATCTCCCATTCAGCCACTGTTGAATCCATCTTGCTACAAACAACCATCCACCATTAATACCCAACCATTGAACCTTCTTAACCAACCTTCCGTGAGGAACCTTGTCAAAGGCCTTACTGAAGTCCATATATACAACATCCACTGCTTTACCCTCATCAATTTCCCGAGTAACCTCTTCAAAAAATTCAAGAAGATTAGTCAAACATGACCTTCCAGGCACAAATCCATGTTGACTGTTACTAATCAGACCCTGTTTATCCAGATGCTTATATATATTATCTCTAAGTATCCTTTCCATTAATTTGCCCACCACTGACGTCAAACTAACTGGTCTATAATTGCTAGGTTTACTCTTAGACCCCTTTTTAAACAATGGAACAACATGCGCAGTACGCCAATCCTCCGGCACTATTCCCGTTTCTAATGACATTTGAAATATTTCTGTCATAGCCCCTGCTATTTCTACACTAACTTCCCTCAATGTCCTAGGGAATCTCCCGTCCGGACCTGGAGACTTATCCACTTTTATATTTCTCAAAAGTGTCAGTACTTCCTCTTCTTTGAGTGAGTGGGCAGATGCGTGGCAGTTGCAGTATAGTAGAGATAAATGTGAGGTTATCCACTTTGGCAGCAAAAACAAGTGGGCAGATTATTATCTCAATGCGGTTAGGTTAGGTAAGGGGGAGATGCAGCGAGACCTGGGTGTCCTTGTACACCAGTCACTGAAAGTTGGCTTACATGTACAGCTGGCAGTGAAGAAAGCTAATGGAATGTTGGCCTTCATAACAAGCGGATTTCAGTATAGGAGTAAAGAGGTTCTTCTGCAGTTGTATAGGGCTCTGGTGAGACCACATCTAGAGTATTGTGTACAGTTTTGGTCTCCTAATTTGATGAAGGGCCGAATGGCCGCCTCCTGCGCCTATTTTCTATGTTTCTAGCTAGATAGCTAGCTGGATGTCTATATACTGGATACCTAAGTAGTTAGCTGGACAGCTATGTATTGGATGGCTAGATAGCTCGCTAGACTGAGCTACGTACTGGATAGCTAGACAGATAGCTACTGGATAGCTGGGTCGCTAGCTATGAGCTATATGCTGGATAGCTAGATTGTTAGCTAGATGGCTACATACTTGATAGCGAGTTACATACTGGATAGCTAACTAGATGGCTACATATAGGGGAGTGCCTAGAAATAGGGCGGATTTAGAGGAGGGCATGTAAATGGGAGTGGGATTTAGGGGAGGACACCTTTAAATGGTGAATTAGGAGGGCACCTATAAATAGTGAATTAGGGGAGGGCACCTGTAAATAGTGAATTAGGGGAGGGCACCTTTAAATGGTGAATTAGGAGGGCACCTATAAATAGTGAATTAGGGGAGGGCACCTGTAAATAGTGAATTAGGGGAGGGCACCTTTAAAAGGTGCAGTAGGGAAGGCATCTGTAAATGTAGATTTAGGGGAGAGCACATGTAAAGGAGCAATACAATATGAGCAACAGCAACAACTTTAGTAGTGTGCTAACCAGTTAGCAGAAAGACAAAACATAATCACAATTGAACAGGCTAGATGGCTGCATCCTGTATAACTAGGTAGCTAGCTAGATGGTTATATACTGGACAGCTAGCTACATACAAGAAAGGACATCTTGTGATTGAGGCAGTGCAGCGTAGGTTCACAAGATTGATCCCTGAGATGGCGGGTCTGTCATATGAGGAAAGATTGAAAAGACTAGGCTTGTATTCAATGGAGTTTAGAAGGATGAGTGAGGGTGGATCTTATAGAAACTTATAAAATTATAAAAGGACTGGACAAGCTAGATGCAGGAAAAATGTTCTCAATATTGGTCGAGTCCAGAACCAGGGGCCACAGTCTAAGAATAAAGGGGAGGTCATTTAAGACTGAGGTGAGAAAAAACTTTTTCTCCCAGAGAGTTGTGAATTTATGGAATTCCTTGCCACAGAGGGCAGTGGAGGCCAAGTCACTGGATGGATTTCAGAGTGTTAGATAGAGCTCTAGAGGCTAGTGGAATTAAGGGATATTGGGAGAAGGCAGGCACGCGTTAATGATAGGGGACGATCAGCCATGATCACAATGAATGGCGGTGCTGGCTCGAAGGGCCGAATGGCCTTCTCCTGCACCTATTTTCTATATGTTTTCTATATGGTGGGTGTGTGTGTGGTGGGTGTGTGTGGGTGTGTGTAGGTGTGTGGTGGGGTGTGTGTAGGTGTGTGTGTGTGTGTAGTGTGGTGGTGTGTAGTGTGTGTGTGTGTGTGGTGCGTGTGTGTGTGGTGGGCATGTGTAGGTGTGGTGGGCATGTGTAGGTGTGTGTGTGTGTGTGTGTGTGTGTGTGTGTAGTGTGTGTGGGTGTGTGTGGTGTGTGTGGTGTTGTGTAGGTGTGGTGGGCGTGTGTAGGTGTGTGTGGGTGTGTGTGTAGTGTGTGTGTGTGGTGTGTAGGTGGTGGGTGGTGTGTAGGTGTGGTGGGCGTGTGTAGGTGTGTGGTGTGTGTGCGGGTGGTGTGTAGTGTGGTGGGGGTGTGTAGTGTGTGGTGGGGTGTGTGTAGGTGTGGTGGGGGCGTGTGTAGGTGTGGTGGGCGTGTGTAGGTGTGGTGGGTGTGTGTAGTGTGTGTGTGTGTGTGGGTGTTTAGTGGGTGATGTGTGTGTGCGCGTGTGGGTGTGGGGTGTGGGTATGTATGTGGGTGTGTGTTGAGTGTGTGTGTAGGTGTGTGGGTGTGTGTGTGTGTGGTGGGCGTGTGTAGGTGTGGTGGGCGTGTGTAGGTGTGTGGGGTGTGTGTAGGTGTGGTGGGTGGTGTGTGTAGGTGTGGTGGGTGGTGTGTAGGTGTGGGCGTGTGTGTGTGGTGTGTGTGTGGTGTGTGTGTGTGTGGTGTGGGGTGTGTAGTGTGTGGTGTGGGTGTGTGTGTGTGTGTGTGGTGTGTGTGGTGTGTGTGTGTGTGTGTGTTTATGGTGTGTGTGTGTATGTGGGTGTGTGTGTGGGGTGTGGGTGTGTGTGTGTGTATATATATATGTGTGTGTGTGTGGTGTGTGTGTGTGTGTGTGTGGTGGGTGTGTGTAGGTGTGGTGTGGTGTGTGGGGTGTGTAGGGTGTGTGGTGTGGGTGTGGGTGTGGTGGTGGTGTGTAGGTGGGGGGTGTGTAGGTGTGGTGGTGTGTGTGTGTAGGTGTGGTGGGGTGGGTGTGTGGAGGTGTGGTGGGGGTGTGTAGGTGTGGGCGTGTGTAGGTGTAGTGGGCATGTGTAGGTGTGGGCGTGTGTAGGTGTGGTGGGCGTGTGGGGGTGTGTGTGTAGGTGTGGGGTGTGTGTGTGTGTAGTGTAGGTGTGGGGTGTGTGTGTGTGTGTGGTGTGTGTGTGTAGGTGTGGTGGGTGTGTGTGTGTAGTGTGGGTGTGTAGGTGTGGTGGGTGGTGTGTGTAGGTGTGGTGGGGGTGTGTGGTGTGTGTGGGGGCGTGTGTAGGTGTGGTGGGCGTGTGTAGGTGCGGTGGGCGTGTGTAGGTGTGGTGGGCGTGTGTAGGTGGGGTGGGCGTGTGTAGGTGTGGTGGGCGTGTGTAGGTGTGGTGGGCGTGGTGTAGGTGTGGTGGGCGTGTGTAGGTGTGGTGGGCGTGTGTAGGTGTGTGGGGGGTGTGTAGGTGTGGGCGTGTGTAGGTGCGGTGGGCGTGTGTAGGTGTGGTGGGCGTGTGTAGGTGTGGTGGGCGTGTGGAGGTGTGGTGGGCGTGTGTAGGTGCGGTGGGGGTGTGTAGGTGTGGTGGGGTGTGGTGGGCAGGTGTGGTGGGCGTGTGGAGGTGTGGTGGGCGTGTGTAGGTGTGGTGGGCGTGTGGAGGTGTGGTGGGCGTGTGTAGGTGTGGGGGGGTGTAGGTGTGGTGGGCGTGTGTAGGTGTGGTGGGCGTGTGGAGGTGTGGTGGGCATGTGTAGTGTGTAGTTGGGAGTGGCGTGGGGCACTGCCAACGTGTACTGTGCCCGGGGGACTGGTCATTGTGACCCTCCTTGTTTTACCCGTTTACAGGTTATTGAGGATGTGAGCAGCTGCGGACACTACAGATCCACACCCTGGCACTGTCCATTAGCAGCGAGCAAAGGCACAGAACCTGCCCTCAACAAGGTACGTGTCCCCCTGGCCCACTCACCCAGGCTGGGGGTGTGATATGTGGTGTCACTAGCAACAGTGGGGGGGGGTGGGGGCATATTGTGCTCACAGGGGTGGGGGTCAGATGGGGGGGTGTAACCACTGGGCAGGGGAGGTACTTGGGGGGGTGGGGGGGAGGCGGTGTGAGCAGGGATCTCGCTTAACTTTTTTTCCCTGTTGCCAGCCGGGCAACCTTGGCAGCTTTTTAAGTTGCCAAATGACAGTTTAGGTGGTCATTTAAGACGGTGTGCTTGAAGCGTGCGATAATGTGCTCAGCCATAGTGCGTAGTTATCAGTCGGAATTATTCTCAATGAAACATTCACATATTATGTCTGCTTCAAATAAAGTAACAAACTAAACATTCACCAATCAAGACATGATATATCCCACAATGACATACAGCAAAATTATAAGACAGTATCTCAACTCTTTTTACACATTGCAATTAATGTTCTTTCCACTTCCAAACAAAAATGTGGTTGGATTATTCAGCGTATGATCAACCTGTGTCAAATAAATCCCGGACCATGGTAATATACAGTGCCTTGCAAAAGTATTCATTCCCCTTGAACTTTTCCACATTTTGACACGTTACAACCACAAACGTAAATGTATTTTATTGGGATTTTATGTGATAGACCAACACAAAGTGGCGCATAATTGTGAAGTGGAAGGAAAATGATGCATGGTTTTCAAATTTTGTTACAAATAAAAAACTGAAAAGTGTGGCGTGCAAAAGTATTCAGCCCCCTTTACTCTGATACCCCTAAATAAAATCCAGTGCAACCAATTGCCTTCAGAAGTCACTTAATTAGTAAATAGAGTCCACTTGTGTGTAATCTAATCTCAGTATAAATAAGTTGTTCTGTGAAGGCCTCAGAGGTTTGTTAGAGAACAATAGTGAATAAACAGCATCATGAAGCCCAAGGAACACACCAGACAGGTCAGGGATAAAGTTGTGGAGAAGTTTAAAGCAGGGTAAGGTTATAAAAAAATATCCCAAGCTTTGAACATCTCACGGAGCACTGTTCAATCCATCATCCGAAAATGGAAAGAGTATGGCACAACTGCAAACCTACCAAGACATGGCCGTCCACCTAAACTGACAGGCCGGGCAAGGAGAGCATTGATCAGAGAAGCAGCCAAGAGGCCCATGGTAACTCTGGAGGAGCTGTAGAGATCCACAGCTCAGGTGGGGGAATCTGTCCACAGGACAACTATTGGTCGTGCACTCCACAAATCTTTATGGAAGAGTGGCAAGAAGAAAGCCATTGTTGAAAAAAAGCCATAAGAAGTCCCGTTTGCAGTTTACCACAAGCCATGTGGGGGACACAGCAAACATGTGGAGGAAGGTGCTCTGGTCAGATGAGACCAAAATTGAAGTTTTTGGGCTAAATGCAAAAAGCTATGTATGGCGGAAAACTAACACTGCACATCACCCTGAACACACCATCCCCACTGTGAAACATGGTGGTGGCAGCATCATGCTGTGGGGGATGCTTTTCTTCAGCAGGGACAGGGAAGCTGGTCGCAGTTGATGGGAAGATGGATGGAGCCAAATACAGGGCAATCTTGGAAGAAAACCTGTTAGAGTCTGCAAAAGACTTGAGATTGGGGCGGAGGTTCACCTTCCAGCAGGACAACGACCCTAAACATACAGCCAGAGCTACAATGGAATGGTTTAGATCAAAGCATATTCATGTGTTAGAATGGCCCAGTCAAAGTCCAGACCTAAATCCAATTGAGAATCTCTGGCAAGACTTGAAATTTGCTGTTCACAGACGCTCTCCATCCAATCTGACTGAGCTTGAGCTATTTTGCAAAGAAGATTGGGCAAAAATGTCAGTCTCTAGATGTGCAAAGCTGGTAGAGACATACCCCAAAAGACTTGCAGCTGTAATTACAGCAAAAGGTGGTTCTACAAAGAATTGACTCAGGGGGGCTGAATACTTTTGCACGCCACACTTTTCAGTTTTTTATTTGTAAAAAAATTTGAAAACCTGGTGAAACTCAGCGGGTGAGGCAGCATCTTTGGAGCGAAGGAAATAGGCAACGTTTCCGGTCGAGACCCTTCTTCAGACTGTTCCCCCCATTCTTCTTGAATGGGAGGATCAGTACAGGATGGATGGTGGGGGAGAGATCAGCGCAGGATGAATTGGGGGGGGGGGGGGCAGTACAGCGTGGATCGGAGGGTCTGTGCAGGATGAATGGGGGATCACTACAGGATGAATGAGGGGAAGGTGCAGGGTAAATGGAGGGTGGGTCAGTACGGGATGAATGCGTGGATTAGTACAGGATGGATGGGGGATCAGTACAGGATGGATGGAGGAGAAGTGTAGGATGGATGGGAAAGGGGTAAGTACAGGGTGAATTGGGGAACCAGTGTAGGATGGATGGGAGGGGGGGGGTATGGCGGCAGAAGAAGGTAGGTAGGGCGATCAGCGCAGGAGGAATAGATGGGGAGGGGGGCACACTGGATGTAAGTGAATAGAGGTGGGAATGGGGATCAGTGCAGGATGGAGAGGAGGGGTCCCACAATATGGGGGGGGGGGGGGGGGGCTGGAGGGAGCATACAAGAGAGAGAGAGAGAGGAGGGAGGAAGGAAGGTCAGCGCTCCTCAGACAACATCACCCCGCTGCCTTAGCCGTTGGGAACTTCTCGCCACCGCCTCCCTCCGCCAGCCAACAGCATGCTGAGGCCTCCCCCTCCCTCCCTCCTCCCTGCCTCAGCATGTGGGAAGGCTGTGCAGGGCCCGTCATTCGCTCCGACCCTTTCTCACTCCGCACCTAGTATCAATACAGCCGTCACCGCCGACACAAAACGTCGCATTCCTTTTCTCCAGAGATGCTGCCTGACCTGCGGAGTTACTCCAGATTTTGTGTCTATCTTCGGTACAAACCAGTATCTGGTTGCCATGCCATGCAAAATGAATCGTGTTTAGGTTGCCCGGCGGCGCTTTGAATGGT